>NC_072731.1:208828322-208835822 GCF_026930045.1 Uloborus diversus
GACCAAATAAAGAGGAACGAAAAAATTATTTTTGACAAATTGACCCATAGTTACCTGGGGGGGGGGGATTTTTTTTTTGGCAATCAAAATAATGAAACTAATACCCTGTAAGATTCCCCCCCCACGAAAGTGATCATTTTTTTTAAGTTTAATAATCGATACTTTACCCCTGGGGGGCACCACGTTCGCTCCAACATAGCTGGGGGAGAAATTCGCTACGTGTTTTTTCTTATTAATTTAATGTTATTATATAATTTTTAGCCATTTAACTCATCACTTTAATATTTTTCTTTTTTTGACCTTTCATCCACCCACGCAGCCGTGTGACCCAAAATTAGTGGTGGGGATTAGAGCCAAAGTTTTTTAATTAAATTTTTTTATTATTTTAACCGGCCACCCGCAATAAAAGAGATAAATCTTGTTTTGGGGGCTCTGCTCTTGGTCTATAAGAAATGTAATGAAAACGGGAAAATTTATATAATTGTATAAAATGTTTGGAACGCCGAATACACGTACATTTTTGAGGTAGACCGTGCAACGCCGGGCAATGCAGCTAGTAGACTCATAACTGCTGGGGAGGGGAGATTTTTTTTTTAGCAATTAAAACAATTAAGTGTATACTCTGTAAAATTTCCTCCACGAAAGTGATCATTTTTTATTTAATCAATTGATGATTCACCCCTGGGGGGGCACCACGTTGTAAAACCGCGCATCGCGTAGACACCCCCTTCATATATGGGGGGGGGGGAATTGCTACGAGTTTTTTTAAGGAATAAACGTTCAAACTTTGGGGTTTTTTTTTTTGCAACTTAAACAGTCATGCGTAAGTTCGAATAATACTCGACTTGGACCAAATAAAGAGGAGCAAAAAAAAATTTTTTTTTTGGCAATCAAAATAATGAAACTAATACCCTGTAAGATTCCCCCCCCCCCACGAAAGTGATCATTTTTTTTAAGTTTAATAATCGATACTTTACCCCTGGGGGGCACCACGTTCGCCCCAACATAGCTGGGGGAGAAATTCGCTACGTGTTTTTTCTTATTAATTTAATGTTATTATATAATTTTTAGTCATTTAACTCATCACTTTAATATTTTTCTTTTTTTGACCTTTCATCCACCCACGCAGCCGTGTGACCCAAAATTAGTGGTGGGGATTAGAGCCAAATTTTTTGATTAAATTTTTTTATTATTTTAACCGGCCACCCGCAATAAAAGAGATAAATCTTGTTTTGGGAGCTCTGCTCTTGGTCTATAAGAAATGCAATGAAAACGGGAAAATTTATATAATTGTATAAAATGTTTGGAACGCCGAATACACGTACATTTTTGAGGTAGACCGTGCAACGCCGGGCAATGCAGCTAGTAGACTCATAACTGCTGGGGAGGGGAGATTTTTTTTTAGCAATTAAAACAATTAAGTGTATACACTGTAAAATTTCCTCCACGAAAGTGATCATTTTTTATTTAATCAATTGATGATTCACCCCTGGGGGGGGGGCACCACGTTGTAAAACCGCGCATCGCGTAGCAACCCCCTCCATAGGTGGGGGGGGGAATTGCTACGAGTTTTTTTTTAAGGAATAAACGTTCAAACATTGGGGGGTTTTTTGCAACTTAAACAGTCATGCGTAATTTCGAATAATACTCGACTTGGACCAAATAAAGAGGAACAAAAAAAATTGACAAATTGACCCATAGTTACTGGGGGGGGGGAATTTTTTTTTGGCAATCAAAATAATGAAACTAATACCCTGTAAAATCCCCCCCACGAAAGTGATCTTTTTTTTTTAGTTTGATAATCGATACTTTACCAGTGGGGGGCACCACGTTCGCCCCAACATAGCTGGGGGAGAAATTTGCTATGTGTTTTTTCTAATTAATTTAATGTTGTTATATAATTTTTAGCCAATTAACTCATCACTTTAATATTTTTCTTTTTTTTGACCTTTCATCCACCCACACAGCCGTGTGACCCAAAATTAGTGGGGGGGATTAGAGCCAAAGTTTTTTCATTGCATTTTTTATTATTTTAACCGGCCACAAGCCATGAAAGAGATAAATCGTGTTTTGGGGGGTCAGCTCTTGGTCTATTACGACATCAATATGAATAATTAAGAGCCATTGTCTATAAGAATCAGGCAGTTTACGGCATTTGTGAATGTTGACATTTTTAATTTTTCTTATTTTCACATATGTTGTTCCTTATCATTAACGTAATGTTTGTGCAAAATATGAGCTTTGTCTGCCTAACCGTTTTTGAGGAATTAAAGTTTTAAATTTAGGGGGCGTGGCACATTTTTGCGTGCTTTTCAAATTTGCAGATTTTAAAGTTCTTGTTGCTTTAAGGGCCCCTATAATGATTTGGATTTTTAAATTCTATACTATTATACGGTCTTCTTAGATACTATTACAGCTGTCAAATCGGTGTCACTACGAGGGCGACGGCCACGAACTCCGTTTAAAAATGACCGAAAATGATTTTTTTTACTACATTCAATGCCAATTTGCTCAAAGCGCCTTCATGATGACACCAACGTTTTTACATAAATTCCTAGCCACACCTGCATAAATCAAAAATATGTAATAAAATTGGTGTCACTATAAGGGTGCCAGAAGATATTGGAACTTTTATGTGATAAATTTCACAAAAATGCAAATGTTTAAAACCTAACTACTACTCTCGCCCTCATAGCAGAGATCTGAAACTAATGAAGTTTGATAACCAACATGTTCGTCTAACATATGAACTAAAAAAAAACGGTGTCACTCCTATTACTTTCGAAAATATAATCATACGAAATTAGTATGTTATGGAGTTATTAAAAAAAAAAAGACTTTTCTAATTCGAATGGCTTTTTGCACTGTTTGTTTTAAACTTTAATATACAATTACAGTAGTGACACCTAAAATAATATGTTTCTAATGCTTTTTATAAAAAAAGCTTTATAAAAAACATCAGAAACACAGTAAATCGATATAGGTACAATGGAAGTATTGTGTAATGTGCATCATAGGCTAAAATAGTCGTACTAATATTCATATTTTTCAACCATACTAATTTTTTATCTGTTATTTATTTTAAAAATGCAACTATTTATAACATAATATCTTAAATAGTTATAAACATAATGTATTATATAGCGAGCATTCAGAATCTGAAACATAATTTGAGGATGGCGTAGACTAAAACAAAGAAAACACTAGTATGTTGTGGCTATCACGAAACTTTCTTCTATATCTTTCTTGTGAATTCTGATCAATCCCTATGCTTGAAGAGAATGCAATATTCCCAGCAACAACAACAACAAAAAAAAAAAAAAAAACCTGACGGCCGTCCGAATTCCTGAATTCCCACAAACGCAACGCAAAGAACGACTTGAAAGTTTTTTTAAAAGCCTTGCTTGAATTAATTAGATGTTTTATTTGTTAACAAACATAAAATGTCAACAGTTATTAATTTTAAATCATTGTGATAACATTTCCGATTATTTCCCAAAAATTAAAATCACGTGAAATAAGCAGACGACAGTATTACAATTTATCTTTCTTATTGTTGCATTTATAAAGCTATTTTTCTTTACACAAAAAAACTAGTATGTTGTGGCCATCACGAAACTTTCTTCTATATTTTTCTTTTTCTTTTTTTTTTCTGATCCCTCCCCATGCTTGACGAGGAAGCAATATTCCCAACAAAAACAAAATTACACATGCAAAAACTTGACCCAATGTCTGAATTATTGCAAAAGCAAAGCAAAGAGCGAAAATTGAACGTTATTTTAAAAGCCTTGCTTGAATGAATTACAAATATTTTATTTGTTAACAAACATAAGATGGCAACAGTTAAAAATTTTAAATCATTGAGATAATATTTCCTATCATTTCCATACAATTAAAATCACGAGAAATACGCAGACGACAATCTATTACGATTTATCTTTCTTATTGTTGCATTAATAAAAATATTTTTATTCGCAAAAAAAAAAAAAAAAAAAAATCAACACCTCTTGGAGCGATCGGCGTCAAAATAGAACCAAAGCCTGTTTACATATGGATTCACATATATTCCAAATTTCAACCAGAACGTAGCATTACTTCTTGAGATAGGGCACTCAAAATGGAAAAAAAGAACGGGTGATTGCGCTACCCCCTTTTTAGCTGTTGACACAAAAATAAAATCAGTTCTTATACCCACTAAGGGCTACTTGCCGATAAATTTTTCTTTCATTCCGTTCATTATTTCTTGAGATACAGCAGTCAAAATTGACGACAAAAAACGTTCTATAGCTCAACCCCCGTTTGAGTTATTGACACCAAAATTGAATCAGCACCTGTTCCTGTTAATACCAACATATGGACTAAATTTTGTTTGATTCCGCCAGTAACTTCCTGAGGAATAGCAAGCACGCGTAACTCGAAAAACGTCTCATTGCTCCACCCCCTTTGGAGGAATTCGCGCCAAAAACTAATGGGCACAAGTTCACATAGGGGCACATATGTGTACTAAATTTCGTTCGATTTCATGCGGTAGTTTTTGTTGTAGAGCGGCCACAAAAAACTGGTCACACACAGACGTGACACACATACATACACACATACATACATACATACACACATACATACATACACACACACACAGACAGACAGACATTTTCCAAAAATGGTCGAAATGGACTCAGCACACCTCAAAACGTTCGAATCCGTCAAAATTCGAAATTCGGAAATTTGCACGAATCCAATACTTTCTTCTATATATTAGATATAGAAGAAAGTAACTAGTATGTTGTGGCCATCACGAAACTTTCTTCTATATCTTTCTTATAATTCTGATCCCTCCCCATGCTTAACGAGGAAGCAATATTCCCAACGAAAACAAAATTACACATGCCAAAACTTGATGACCATCCCAATTCCTGATTTATCTCAAAAGCAAAGCAAAGAATGAAAATTGAAAATTATTTTAAAAGCCTTGCTTAAAATAATTACAAACATTTATCTGTTAACAGACACAAGATGGCAACAGTTAAAAATTTTAAATCATTGAGATAATATTTCGGATTATTTAAATGCAATTAAAAGCACGAGCTGAACGCGGACGACAGTCTGTTACGATTTATCTTTCTTATTGTTGCAATTAAAAAGCTATTTTTATTCACACAAATAAAACTAGTATGTTGTGGCCATCATGAAACTTTCTTCTATATTTTTCCTTTTTCTGATCCCTCCCCATGCTTGACGAGGAAGCAATATTCCTAACAAAAACAAAATTACACATGCAAAAACTTGACGACCATCCCAATGTCTGAATTATTGCAAAAGCAAAGCAAAGAGCGAAAATTGAAAGTTATTTTAAAAGCCTTGCTTGAATTAATTACAAATATTTTATTTGTTAACAAACATAAGATGGCAACAGTTAAAAATTTTAAATCATTGAGATAATATTTCCTATCATTTCCATACAATTAAAATCACGAGAAATACGCAGACGACAATCTATTACGATTTATCTTTCTTATTGTTGCATTAATAAAAATATTTTTATTCGCAAAAAAAAAAAAAAAAAAAAAAAAAAAAAATCAACACCTCTTGGAGCGATCGGCGTCAAAATTAAACCAGAGCCTGTTTACATATGGATTCACATATATTCCAAATTTCAACCAGAACGTAGCATTACTTCTTGAGATAGGGCACTCAAAATGGAAAAAAAGAACGGGTGATTGCGCTACCCTCTTTTTAGCTGTTGACACAAAAATAAAATCAGTTCTTATACCCACTAAGGGCTACTTGCCGATAAATTTTTCTTTCATTCCGTTCATTATTTCTTGAGATACAGCAGTCACAATTGACGACAAAAAACGTTCTATAGCTCAACCCCCGTTTGAGTTATTGACACCAAAATTGAATCAGCACCTGTTCCTGTTAATACCAACATACGGACCAAATTTTGTTTGATTCCGCCAGTTACTTCCTGAGGAATAGCAAGCACGCGTAACTCGAAAAACGTCCCATTGCTCCACCCCCCTTGGAGGAATTCGCGCCAAAAACTAATGGGCACAAGTTCACATAGGGGCACATATGTGTACAAAATTTCGTTCGATTTCATGCGGTAGTTTTTGTTGTAGAGCGGCCACAAAAAACTGGTCACACACAGACGTGACACACATACATACATACACACACACATACATACACACACACACACAGACAGACAGACATTTTCCAAAAATGGTCGAAATGGACTCAGCACACCTCAAAACGTACGAATCCGTCAAAATTCGAAATTCGAAAATTTGCACGAGTCCAATACTTTCTTCTATATATTAGATATAGAAGAAAGTAAAAAAATCAGCCCCCCATGGAGCGATTGGCGCCAAAATTAAACCAACGCCTGTTTACAAATGGATTCATATTTATTCCAAATTTCATCCAGAACGTAGCATTACTTCTTGAGATAGGGCACTCACAATGGAAAAAAAAGAACGTTCGATTGCGCCACCCCCTTTTTAGCTGTTGACACCAAAATAGAATCATTTCTTATACCCTCTAAGGGCTACTTGTCGATAAATTTTTGTTTGATTACGTTCATTATTTATTGAGATACAGCAGTCACAATTGACGGCAAAAAACGTTCTATAGCTCAACCACCGTTTGAGCTATTGACACCAAAATTGAATCAGGATCTGTACTTGTTAGGGACAACATATGGACCAAATTTTGTCTGATTCCGCCAATTACTTCCTGGGGAATAGCAGTCACGCAAAACTCAAAAAACGTCCCATTGCTCCACCCCCCTTGGAGGAATTCGCGCCAAAAACCAATGGGCACAAGTTCACATAGGGGCACATATGTGTATCAAATTTCGTTCGATTTCATGCGGTAGTTTTTGCTGTAGAGCGGCCACAAAAAACTGGTCACACACAGACGTGACACACATACACACACACATACACACAGACAGACAGACATTTTCCAAAAATAGTCGAAATGGACTCAGCACACCTCAAAATGTTCGAATCCGTTAAAATTCGAAATTCGAAAATTTGCACGAATCCAATACTTTCTTCTATATATTAGATATAGAAGAAAGTAAAAATCAGCCCCCCATGGGGGCTGATTGGAGCGATTGGCGCCAAAATTGAAACAACGCCTATTTACAAATAGATTCACATTTATTCCAAATTTCATCCAGAACGTAGCATTACTTCTTGAGATAGGGCACTCACAATGGAAAACTAGTATGTTGTGGCCATCACGAAACTTTCTTCTATATTTTTCTTTTTTTTTTTCTGATCCCTCCCCATGCTTGACGAGGAAGCAATATTCCCAACAAAAACAAAATTACACATGCAAAAACTTGACGACTATTCCAATGTCTGAATTATTGCAAAAGCAAAGCAAAGAGCGAAAATTGAAAGTTATTTTAAAAGCCTTGCTTGAATTAATTACAAATATTTTATTTGTTAACAAACATAAGATGGCAACAGTTAAAAATTTTAAATC